>NW_027272211.1:562500-592500 GCF_040938485.1 Diadema antillarum
AGAGAGGAAAAGGCGGGAAATTATAGGAGTAGTTTCACCTGACTGAAAACAACCTCATAAATTCCTCTCCAGTCATGTGACAAGATTTAGGTCAAAAGAGTCACGTGATGAGTATTATATCATGCACTGGTATGATCGCACTGGCAATTGCCTGGAAGAGAAAACAAACAAACAAAAACAAAAGCTACACGAGGACGGGCACGAGGATGAGAAGTCAGAAGATTCGTTTGACCCGTTTGTGGGAGGTTATCACGTGACATTTGGACCCTGACGTATGACCGTGATACGTGCTTGTCAGGAAACGTTTTTTTTTTTCTTTATTGCATGAAATAGCTTGGTACGTTCCAATCGAAAGATGTTACAGCGTTGGCGTTGGGGTACATAGGTTAAAACTCACATGATAATTATAATGATGATGATGATGGCAAGCCCAATTAAGTCTTCGATTATTACTGACGAGTGTACATCCCGATATGCCACAGGGAGATTTTCATTCAGTGTTCCCGAGGGGGTTAATCTTGTGTTCGTGCCAATGAAAATCAAGTTACGTTCCACACGCAAGGCAGCCCTAACTCTTCACACAAAACATGCTGACTCGGGTTCTCTTTTTTTTTTTTCAAAAATCATCTGCCCCTTATGTGGCTCTTAATATTATCGTACGTGAAGTTGAAGTTCGATTCCTCTCACTGTCCAAGTTCAGTGCACTTTAATGAACAGAGCAAGATTTAAAGAAGACCCCACTACCATAACAACGGGATGTTTATAGGCCTACAAGTCTTATCAGAACCGATCATAAAATAATGGAGCTGTGGAATTAATAGTTTAGATGTTTTCACGAAGAAGGAATATAATTCTAAATTGTATGCTAATTAGCTGAGGTGGTGATGTCATCGACTCAAATCTCTCGTATTGATTTTTGCACACAGGTATCGGAAAACAATGCTTTGCATTTGATAACCTATAAAACAACTAACCCCCCTTTTTGTTCAGATATCGTTATTGTTAGATTATCAAAGCTCAGCAATAACTTGATCCGAAGGAAACAAGTTTTCTTTTAGGTTGATTTTCAACGTCGGAAAAGGAAGTTTGATCAAGACTCGAGTGAAATTTTACTTCGAGGTTTGACTTCAGAAGACTAACGTCAGATTCTTGTTAGATAGAAGTTGACAAAAGAGACGCGCAGCAGATGGCGCCTCATGATCTTCATTTTCACGCCTTGGATGTGCGCTGCGTGCGGCCGCTCCGCCTTTTCAGTATCCAACATCTTCAATGTACCGTAGTCTCGTATCCCAGACCGTGTTGTACATAGAAGTCACGTATAAGGTGAAAACACGAGTATACCACTACTATACCCGAGTCATTAAAACTCGTGAAACTTTCTTGCCCACACTGAAAACCCCATGAGATAAGAGTCATGTATGACATTACTGAAGCTTTCTTCCCATGCTGAAAGATTGATTTCTGTTGTAAAAACATAGACCTCCGATAAGCAGCGGAATGGGAAAAAAAGGGGAAAAAAATTCTCATTCGGACCATGTGATTCCATAATAGTATCCTTCAGTTTCTGCTTCCGAGTTATCTTCCGAAAGCAGACATCATGCTACCATCGATCATGCTCCAAAAAATAAGCCACAAGTGATTTTTTTTTTGTTTTGAATGTCTATTAAAGCACTCATACACTGTGACCTTCAATATAGAGTTCGGTCACAAGTCTTTATCAAGGTAAAATAACCGCATTTTTGTGGTTTGATGTTTTTATTATGATCGTTGCTAAAATTGCATGAGGTGGAATGAAAACTTCTCTTTCATTTTGAGCGCTATTCCGGTCACATGCCACTTCCTTTCCTTTTTTCTTTCATTTCTTTCTTTTTCGGTCGTAGAACCACTCAAAGTATCTTCATCGCTAACTTTGTAACACATCATTAAATTGACAATGCATTTCACACGATCAACACAAAATTTTGTGTAGCAAATGGACATTTTTTACGCATTTTGTGCAGACTTCGTGAATTTCACCAAGTACATAACTCAGTTAGGTGTCATTTTATTGTCCACGTTGTCTACTTCCTGTAGGACTATAAGTTAACTTTATCCAGGGCCTAAAATCCTTCTAATCCTTCCTTTCACTCACAATGTATTTCATTTCCAACAAAGAAAGATGCAACTGCAGTAAGACATCTAAATATATATGATTACAATAAATGGACAATTGTAATACGTTGTATCCGTTTACTGCCGGTAGGATAAAGAAATTTCCTTCAGATGTATGGATACGTAATCACAGTCATTTTGCAAAGTTTAAGAAAAAAAATCCTGTCCATTTATTGGGTGAAGCGGGCCTTGAAATTATAGACTAAGATCACTAAGCGTTGGGTGATCGCTATCGATCGAATGAACGATCCAATATGATTCCGATAGACACGGTTCATTTACATGGTATTACTGTGACAGGGAAAACGGTTGCAAACTGCTGCGACATCAGTGATCATTTCGATTTTCTCACCTTCTCTTATGGTATGGTCACATAGTCTTTCGTTTTGGCGCAAGTTTGTTTTATTTATTTATTTATTTTTTTTGAGGACGAGATACTTTTCAGTATAATGCATATGAGATTATGTCCACGGACTTTGGTTTAATTGGTCTCATTTCTACGTGTTAAAGAAGAGTTTCTGTTTATTCTCACAAACTAAATCGACATCGATGATAATCTGCTATTATAAAGACGTGAATCAGTGATTTTTTGATTGGAAGATTCGTCAAAGGAGAAAGGAGTTGAATCGTTTTGAGAGCTCTATACTCTAAAGGAGATCAAAATCATAATGGACATCGTCACCATTTTATGTGAAAATACAGTCTGGCTTTCACAATTTGAGTAAAGTTGATTAATACTTATGAATTCCAAGAATGTGTATAGAGCAGTTCCTTCGATAAAAGGAAGAGAGCGAGGGAGAGAGAGAGATGGAAAGAGAATACTTTTCAAGCCTCCAGTCGTTTCTTTCGCGTGGCACTTGGCAACCCCTAACATTACTCATTACAAACAAATGATTATGAAAATCCATAAAAAGCCATATGAACAGGATAAATAAAACTGACTGCAGGTCAGGTATGAATGATCCCTTGTGCATGGGTTTAGATTATGACATACAGACAGTCATGGTTGAATGATGTCTGGAGCTCATAACCCTAAGGGAATACCGAGACTGGCTAATGAGTCTAAGCAATGCCCCCGCGCGCGGAACACTTCGCATTGAATAACGAAGTAGCGAGTTAGAATGGATCGATCACTGACTATCTTTTTACCTATAGTCGTTATAGTTTACATCATGTTTATGCATGAGCTGCGATGGGTTAAATATCACGTGCTCACACTCCTAAGTTTGAAGTACTATCAAACACCGTACGATCATTATTGTATGCGATGGGGACATTAGGCCTAATTCAAGTGGCAATTTATCATCATATGCGTGAATAATCCATTACAGTCTGCCAGCTATCAAAAAAAAAAATGTTGCAGGCTATATATTGACAACGAAAATTCATTCGAGAACGACCTGATTCTGCTCGAAGCTGTTAATACACAACTTCCATGAATTCTTAGTTGTATAGTCTAGTCATGTAGACAGATTCATTTGAATGCAAAAAAAAAAGACGACACTTTCAAAGGGTTTTTTTCCTCATTAAAGTTAACATCGTAGAGAAAGAAGGAGATAAGCCTACAGTTTTTGTCTTCATAATATTCCCAGTTGTATGCGTGACATACTTATATCTTCTTTCCGTCGCTATACATACAGACCATGAAAGATTGACATAATAGTCATTTTCGCCTATTAGTCGTAAAGGACTTTCACATTTTTATTACACGCGCATTCACGATCATTCCATCTATATACGCGGAAGAAAAGTGTAAAAGCTGTAATTTTCGCGAGGGTTAATTTTTGCGAATTTTGCGGATCACAGTTGGGCCGCGAATTTAACAAGACACGAAAACATCGTGAACGGGCAGGTATTCGTGCACTTACAATAGCCTCGAAGTCAAAATCGCGAAAAACAACATCTCACGAAAATGCCTGCGACCTCATCATTCTCGAAAATATCTGTACGCGAAATTAACAGCTTTTACAGTTACTGACTAATCGAGGGACGTCCTGAAACACGAGTAGATGTAATTCGATTATGTTACTATTTTTCCCCTACCCTCAACCACCCTGCGAATTAAGTGCCGTGTAAAGAATCAAACATGCCGTGTAATCAACCGAGCGAGTATATATTGAGTATACATGGTTTCACATCAGAGATCGCACCATTCGTGTGCTGTATTTTTATACGGGTACCGTGTGCAGCACGTACACACACTTCCACATACACACACTCTCACACACACAGCATAAACACAATAACTAGTGGTCTAATTCCTCAACTAAATACAATTTTGGAAAATGATACAGTGGGATGGAAAGAGACAGGGGTATAAATACTGGTGTCAATGGCAGACGATAACTAAAAATATGAATATTTATGTGACGAGACAATCAAGACTTTTCAAAATTATCATTGTTTGATTTCCCAGCAAAGATGACCATTCACGGTAAAGACAGAGGGTTAGGCGGGGCGGAGGGGGGGGGGGGGTGACAAATTAGTAGAGAGTTCAGTTCAGTTCAGTTCAGTTCATTGTTTTCCATCAAACAAGAAGTGAAACAAAATATAATATGATATAAAGCATGCAACAGAAATGAAGCAGGTGACAGATGTTACGATTAAGACAGATGTTACGTTACGAGTTGTGGGAAATACATGCAGACAACACTGTCAATGGAAGATAGGTGGCTAATTACTTAGATTATACAGGGACTCATTTCGATGTAGGATGGTTTCGCAAGTAATTTGACTTCTCAGTCCTAGCAGACGCTGACAATGATAGGCAGCTTATAGTGTGATGAAGTGAGCGATATGGGAAAAGATATCGATAACACCTTCTGTTTGATCCAGGATGTCGCTTGAGATCTATTATTATGATACTTATGTGAGGAAAAAAATGTCTCACTTGGAACTAGATACGAGGCTAGCCTTTATGGGGCTCTATTGTACGTATGATACCCATACGCTCACAGATCACTTCGATTTAAACAATTGGTAATACAATTGTATTTGTAAAGATAATGTTGACATCGAATCTGCATTCTATTAAAGTTTCAGACTGGTAATAAGGCTACTGATAGACAAAAAACATCACGAAACAAGACTGGTAGTATTACACACTCGCAACCGTTTCTAGGCTACTTGCTATGGTATAGCTTAAAGCCAAAGTAAACCGATTTGAGACTTGAAAGCATCTCAGACAGGTAATAAGGGCGGCACTGCTTACATAATTCTTCTAAGGATTTGCAAGCAAGAACGCGCTGGTATAATGTACACTAATTTTCGAATAGGCTCGTACAGAAACTAGCCTAATAGTTTGACTCCAAAATTAATGTTCCTGATATCGTCTAAGTTCAGGCCAGCACCCTGTAGTGTTATACTCCTGCTTGATTTTCCGTTCTTATTTTTTTCCTCAACATTGCATTGTCACTATATACCACTAAGGCTAATATCTTTCGTAATGATCTCTCTGGGCTGCGCGTATAATGTGTGTAAATTCTCATTTATGGTACAGTGTCTTTTCAATCTTGACAGTTATATTATCCTATAGCCGAAGATGAACTTTCTTTGGTGAGCTCAGTGGAAAAAAACAATGCATTGAGTTTTAAAACTTATCGAGAAGTGGCTAAATCAACTATGAAAGTCATCCGTATAGAGTTGAAGGTGTTGGAGACGTATTCTCTCAGTTTACCCCTTAATAGAGGATATAGCAGATATTTTACAAAATAGAATATGATTTTTAAGTATCACATCTTGGGTGATACATTCGAATATTATTACAGGCGCGGCGCCAATTTTCCAGTGTTTTTTTCGCACACACACACACCATGAAGCGCGTTCCCAGACAATGAAACTACACTAAACTGCCTACAACGAGAAATCACGCATGTTTGGCACACAGCACGTACACTATGTACTTTGAATATATACCTACTGCTTGACATTAGATTGTTTTGGCGCCGACTGGGAAAGAAAATTGTAGAGACCGCGTATGAGAGCGTCGAGTTTCATTGTTGTAAGAGCGAACAGATAAACGTTAACTCTTTGATGGTCGCTCGATGACAGAGACATACGCTCGGCGTGTGTGTTGACTGTTGTATGGGTTTAGAGAGATAGTATAGCGCGTTTGGAACATGACACCACATAAGTGGCCAAAGTGGCAAATCTTCGCCTCTTGATACCCTCTCCATTATTTGATCTCGTTATTTTGCTCTCGAGTATAACATCACACACTGTATCGTAGAAAGGCAATGAGACCCCAAACACAGGCGGGAATGGCGGGAAGAGGAAAGCTTTGCCGTGCTGGAGCGGAGTATCATTGTTGCGAAAGGTAGAAGGGGATTGGGTTTGGGAGGAGGGGGGGGGGGGGGGGAGGCGGCACAATAATGTGAGGAATGGACTCGAGCCAAGATGAAATTCAATTCGCGCCCGAATCTGGAAAGCAAAACTGGTTTGGTCTATATCTACACACACAAATGTAGATTCTGAATTCACCCCACCCCTTCTGATTCTCTCTCCCTCCCTCTCTCTCTCTCTCCCTCTCCCTCCCCTCTCCCCTCCCCCTCCCCCTTCCCCTCCCCCTCCCCCTCCCTCACCCTTTCTCTGTCTCTCTGGCTCCCGTTAAATATAGGGTTGTAATTCTATCGCATCTCTGCTCGACACTTTCAATGGATGGACGAAAGCGGCGACTTTTCCGTGGTCATGTGATACTGGGCGTTGTTTATAGAGTATGAAAAATCAAAATACACCAAAAGAATAATAATAATACGCGTCAGTCCATGGAAGAAAAAATGTGGTGAAAGAGGCAAACCATTGTCGGATCGGGGAGAACATTATAGGGAGAGATATCATCAAGGAAATCTATCATGAATCTGTAGGGCCTATAGTGACGGCAGAATCGCGAATGACGCGTGTGGACAATGCACGAGCGAACCAAGGAAGGGGAGGGGTGCAGGGGTGGAGGGGTATCCGCCGGACCTCCCTGATTAAAGTCTGCTGCATTATCGTTGGATCTTTATTGGAATATATTCGCCCCCTTTCATGCTATTATTTGGCGGGGAAAAAAAGAAATCGCGAAAATCTCCACCCATTAAGAATGTGTTTTCCACTCCAGCCCTTAGCAAGTTTGGACAACAATCGATGTTCACAAAGCTTTATGTACAAACACCATTGAACATGATGTAGCTCAATTACGTTTTTGGTGATTGAGTTATAGAGAGATCTCCAAAGAAAAACATGCAACTAACATATTCCTTAGTTTCTTTTTTTTTTTTACTATGAAGTAATTCCTAACATAATATCAATAAACAAATTATGGTCGTTAATAAATCGTTCCAGAACGCTTCCGTCTAACAATATTATACCAGTACAAGAAAAGTCGATTATGCTGTAATATTATGCTTAGTCGCTCATTATTTTCACGGTTTTTTTTTATGCCTTGAATGATCATCAAACGATCTGTCTTTTCAAATCTCCGTATTTACACTATGTGCACTGAAACACTGATTATTGAGATGTTAAAAAGGTCTTTAACTCGTTTGATACCAAATGACATTTGTTTGCTTACGCGTGTCGATGGGGTGTTGAGGGCCTGGTCCCGATAGGATTGTATATGGCTCACATTAAAGGGAGATGAATTTTCTCTATATATCTTCTTTATAATTATCGTTTACCATACGTGACGTCACAGATTGTATAGTATAGTTTTCTCATCCAGCGATGGCCGCAATGAAGCTTTAAAAATTCATAACTTCTCAATGGATTGCCCGATTTCCCCCAAAATTTCCCCGATGTGTTTTCCTAATATTGCTGCATTCACTCAATCCACATGTATGTGAAGGTGGACTTGTCCTTTAATAGCTTGCCCGATTTCCCTCAAAATTTCCCCAGTGGCATGTGTTCTACTAATATTGCTGAATTCACTCAGTCTACGTGTATTCTGGGGCTTCATTATACCCTTTAAGGTGGGCGGAGCGATGATTGCGAAGGAGGCGGAAATTAGCTCGGAGGTTGATTGAGAGATTGTAACGGCGCAACAAGAGTGGTGAAGGTCTTACATCTCTTAAAGAATTCTCCTTTACAAAAAGAAAACTCTTAAAACAAGAAATCAAAAACTTCCATGACATACGTAAAAAGATTCGATGTGCTTTGTAGGTTTTCAAAGTGAAATGAAATTTTCAAGGGTTCTCTGTTTGTGCTTACACTCAGCTTAAATTGAATGGTCACAGTTTCATCCCTCAATATTTGTACCGCACGTTTTATAAATTTACACTGTGACAGATGCAGTAGGCCCTATACCTCTGAATTGTACAGAAAGCATTTGCCAAATTTTCAGATGATGTGCATTTATAGTGTAGGCCCTATAGAGGTGTCCACCCATCTTTATTATCACTGACTGCTAATGCTAATTATCATTATTCATTATCAAGCTGTTATTGCTCTTTTTATCACTGGTATATATGAACTATTTCTCCTCTATAATGTGAGCACTGTTATTTTCAACGATAACATGATAGGGCTCGGAGTGATCTTTTTTACAAGTGCATTACGGATAACTGTTCGGGAGTGGAGGGATAGTTGTAAGAATAAGACAACAACGCTTAGAAATATATAGGGAAGGAGTATGTTTTGAACCAGCGACGTGTTATGTCTAAGGACGCGGGGACATTCGATACACCGTAATTGTTGAACATTCGATACGGGAAGCGAAGGGCGCTGTTACCATGTGCTTCCTGCTTGGCGAATGATCCGACCTTCTCTTCGACGTGATGAATTATCGCTCTTCTTCCACAGCCTTTGACCCTGCAAAACGGCAACATTCAGTACTGACAAGAATCTTGCCGTTTTGCATACCAAAGGTGTCGGTTACGTGTCAAACCCACTGATCTCTATCAATAGGAGGTACCTGGATATCTTATTGATCCATTCACGCTGCACAAAATAAGTGAAGGCGCCGCGCCGCCATCTTACCACACACACTCTATGGGAATTTTGCACGCATTTTCGAACAGAGACCGTCACGAAGGTCACGTGATGTCGAGAGCTCCATTCTCATGTATGACCGATATGCATGGTAAGATGGCGGCGCGGTGGCTTCAAAGCGGTTGGTCTAAGAGATATCCAGATACACCCTATAGAGATCAGTGGTCAGACCCAGCTGATCTCTCCAGAGATCAGTGTCGAGACCTGCAACGGATAATCCTCTTTATATTTTCCTTCTCTACTCCGAGAATTCTTCCATTTTCGGAGGGTATGACGAGGACTCTACCGAAGACGAGGATGTGTGCTCGATACTTTCATCTAACGAATCAGAAATTGCCGAAGAAAAAAATAGTCGATCAATAATGAAATTGATAATGACATATTGATCAAGATAAAGAATTAAAGTCATGATATCACTATTCAAGATGGAACTTTTCCACGAGATCAACTGAGTTTTGAGTGGGGTTGGTTTTCACCTTTGCTTTGGTGAGACACCATCACACCAGGGGCCTGTTTCATGAGGAGTAACGATTAATCTTACGCTCGATTCATTGAGCGTAACTCACTGAATCGAGAGTAAGATCAGTACTGATCGTAATTCTGTTTCACAAAACTAGTTGCTCTTGATTTAATGCTCAGTTTTAATGGCAGATCGAGCGTAACATTAGCGGAATTGCAATGATTGTAAGATCAATTGATCGTCAAATCAATTATACGATCAGTTTTTATTAAACGGGTCCCAGGACTGCCTGAGAATGTTATTTATGCCGCTATAATGGGACGAAATTATTATTATTTTTTTTTTTTGGTCATGTCAAAAGTTTTCACACCTGTCTTTAAAGACGAAGCTTCGTGTAAAATAAAACTAATAGTGCACATGAAGAATGATTTAGACAGAACTTATGGGCAAAATGTGGCAATGAACATATTAATGCCTATCTATTACCAGTCGCAGGATCTACACTGTATGAAGTATAATGTTCAACTGTAGCATGTATATACCGGACAAGGAATCGTTTAAGAGTGCCTAAGGTTTGGCGTGATGCATGTCATCATGATGATCTCATGTTTTATATACTCCGCGTATATACACACGTATCACAAATATTGATAATTCCTATTAATCGCAACGGCCGCTTAATCAAACGAAACCTATGGTCGTACTTCTGAGTCGCCTCAATGTGCAGCGTCGGTTGAAGTGTGGCGTGTTAATTTTCTGATTTGAATGTTGTTGTTTATTTATACCATTCTATGACATTTCCCCACTGAATGAGACTATAAGTACCGCTGTTTCAACACGCTCTTTTATGCCCACATTTAATTCTAAGAACTGGCTGTATATCGAGGAATAATAGACCACCCTATAGTGACCTCATAATAGGGTTTCACTCTAAAGCCTGAACCTCGATGCAATGCATCCTTGACAAAAGGCTAGCGGAAGCTCAGAGATTGGATTCAGATTGTACGAAAACGACAGACAATTTCTCACTTGTTTTATCTGTGATACATTTGAAACAAATATATTCAACGGGAAAGAATGTTCAAATGCTCTTTATGTCTGGTTTACGAGTAAATTATCTTCTTTCACTGCAGTATTGATCAGTCAAAGTGAAAACTAAGAGTGCGTCAAACTTTCACTTAGCCTTTAACAGCTTCCTAGAACTGAGTACCACTCTCGTTTTGTATGTCACACGCACAAAAGTAGCATAATGAGAATCAATTTAGTCTTTCTTTCTACCCTGAATTATGTCTATATACTGCTCGGGCTGGGGTATTTTTCTTCGCTCGTAATGAGTTTATTAACCCACTCGATCCACAAAACGACATGGGAGCATTAAGCCATCCTTTAAGTTCGTTTATGCAATCTACTCAAAGTTAAGAATATCTCATTAGACGGATTCCTTGTGCTAAGTTTCCATTTATAGTCCATATTCGGCAAAAAAAAAAAAAAAATGACATAGCTAATCAAGAAAGATTTTTTTTAACTTATCCGTCGCTGTATAGAGCAGATTATGGAAATTTCCAATTAAACGTCTGGCGCTGTAAGACCAGGATATCTTAGGATTGCTATGATACCTTATTTATTTTGTAAACAAGGGCTCGCGCGCTAATCCATTTGAGTGTTGTTTAAGCTTTCTTCATGTTGAACCACAAGCTCATTTCTCTCTTTATACTCCTAGCTCTTTGAAAACCATTGAAGCCATTAAGTACTCAATCAAAGCACTATATTGTTTGTGATTAAGGAGTAGAGGAAAGGTATAACATAAGATTTGCATTTTTCGTAAGCTGAAGATGATAAGAAGACACAAAGGGAAAGCAAGGACAAACAAATTTATTCAAGTGTTATGTTATAGCTATACTGCGCGCAAAAGCAGTGTGGGATGACTTGCACTCTCACCCTCCATTACTGAATGCAGCCCATCTACAGGCAGGAAAAGTTTTTCTTTTCTTTTCTTTTCATTTCATTCAAGTCATTTCATTTCATTTCATTTCGCAAGTTCTTAATTAACAGATGAAATCGCCACACATTGATAGTTGGCCGCTTCAAAATCTCGTATACCAACTGTGCTATGCTTCGGAATCAGCGAAATGGCTCTTACAATATGTCTGAGGACGATGGTACTTCTTACGCAGTGAACGGTGTACAGTGTATTTATGGTCTCAGTATAGTAGCCAGAGGGTTAAAGGGTGTACGTGCCAGTTGCCAGGGATCATCTTCTCACGGGAACCAAAGCATCATAATTTATTCGCCTCACTACCATGACTGCATGCGTTCTAAGTTCAGCAAATGTCCACGATGAAGTCAGTGGCATTCCCTTAGTCCATTGGAAATGTACGTACTGTATAGGTGTTGGGTTCGTATACAGGCTGTGTGTTCCCAGTATACGGTTTCATCTGTTGTATGGGAGACGGGTAGGAAATGGCCGATGCAGACTAGAAAAGCGACGGAAAAGCCATCAGTATAGTATGAGAAATATCTTCTCCCGCAAAGGGAGTACAAAGCCAGCTGGTCCCGTAAAACAGGTGATCTTTGGAGAACGATGCACGGACCAGACATCGGACGTATAGCCTGGTTTCAGCCGACCGCCGCCGCACAGCCAGAAACGGAAACGAAATAGTTAATCCACGAATAGCCTGGCTGACAAATGCCATCTTTCCTTGAAGATGAAATAGTGTTCTTCATTCCATGGGTGGCACACTAGGTTCTCGCGAGAGGAGTATATGTAGAGTGTCTCGTGCGAAAATGTATCTGACATTCAATCACTATGCTCCTCACTAAACTTTGAGCGTGAAAGGTTGATGAAGGGTGATGATAATTTCATCCTTTTTCTTTCTCCTAGGATTTGCCATACTTATCTACCTAAGATATTGTAAGCAGTACGTATTTGGGAAAAAACTCTCCCAGATATCATCACTGGATATACAGTAGATGAAGATGAATCTAGTTCATAGACATTTAGCATGCAGATTTACCATTGCTGTAATCCAAGTGAAACCATGAAAGCAAACAAGTCTCCCAATATGAGTATCCACAATCAAGCGTTTCGAATGCAATGTATAGATGCCTGTTTCGCCTTTTGTTTTTTAGAATTTCGTAGTGCTGATGTAAGCTATCATTTTTGATTTAAAAACTTTCCCCGTGACATTTTTGTGGCCTATTGTTGGCCGACTTGACGGTGGTTAAATTGCCCTGTTGATTATATTCTCTCATTGACCGAGCTCAAAACGTCTCCCATGTCAGGGTTACGTATTCCTTTAAAGACCGATTAGCGTCTTGATTCATAGGTGGCCCCGATTCATTCGCGTCCCATCGGGGGTTTCATTCGGAAACACACACACACACACACACACACAAACACCAGACAGAGAATAATAATCTATGTGCATTGAAGCGTACGCTCGTGAAACGATCGTCTCCATTCGAGATTTCTTCGGCTGTGTGTGTGCTTACATAGAGATCAGTGATAAAGCTATACACACCTCATTCCGGAGATTGTCGAATCCTACTCCATGGTATTCCCATTCTGCTGGGTCTTTAATTCAAGCACATCAGACTTTCGAGTTCAAGGTTCGGCAGCTCGATCGTGAATGTGGTTCCCTGGAGATTTACAACCCCGTTAGAAAAACATAATGGAAACCCCACTAAGGTATCATGTTCCTTGAAAATGCTGTTGGTTATCGACATTTTTTTTTCCACATCACAGTTGACAAAAACAACGAAAATGCTATGACTTGCCATTAGCTTTTCACTATATACTCCCCTACCCCCCCCCCCCCCCCTCCTTCTATCGTTGGGTTAAAAGTTCGTTGATCTCTCACAGGCAATGAACACAGCAGACGATACAATGTGTTCCAGAAACGAACATGATTATTCACAATACGCAGGTTTCCTCGTTTATACATACAGCGAGCACACCTTTTGCTGTGGAATAAGATTGACCGCGAGACAGCTGTTGCTTTCCGAAATAGTTTTTGCGCTCTACACAGTTCTGAGAAGTGTATGAGTGTGTGTATATATATAATATATATATATATATTATATATTATATATATATATATATATATTTGTGTATTCATTAATTGTTAGCTTGAATATTGGAGACCTACAGAAATCAAATCTAACATTTACTTCAGGGTTTAGTTTGTTTTGTTTGGATATTTTTCGGTTCGTAATTTTGTGTGTAGTTGTTGTTCTTTCTTTCATCTTTTTTTTTCCGAGAGGAGAGGCTAAGGTGAAACTATCTTATGGGAGACTGAGACGGGCTACATACATCCTGTCAAAAGTTTCAGGCCCGCTGGATCAAGTACGATGCCAGGCGGGTTCATGTTCCCGTGATTCCGGCGATTGTTCCTCACAGTGCTTGGTGGGCTATCATGGTCTTAAAGGGATGAAGCATAGTGTTCTTGTTGTTGTTTCTTTATCTATTTTCTTGTCTGTTCAACTGGGAGTGTAATTATCAAGGGCAAAGATTATGACCTTTGTTCTTAAAGGGATCGTACAGTTTTGGTTGAGACCTAATTTCAGGTTTCTAACATTTTTTGGTGAGATAATGAGAAACCTCTTATGTAATATGAAAGAGTATGTAATTCTATGAGGAATTCAACGTTTATTTGATGAAAATTGGTTTTGAAATGGCTGAGATATCCAAAAAAAAAGACCTATTCTAATAAAGTGTGGGACCCACACTTTATTACGATCGCTTGGTTTTACTTTGTTTTTGGATGTTTGAGTCATTCCAAACCCGATTTTCATCAAATAAACTTTGAATTCCTCTTAAAATGGTATGCTCTGTACTATATCATAAGTGTTTTCTTAGTATCTCGCAAAAAGTTAAAAGCCCAATTCTCATCTCCACGAATACTGTACCATCCCTTTAATATCTTTCTTGCTTTGAAGTAGTCAGGGAAAATTTTTGTTTTGATGAAAAAGGAACGGAGGAGTTGCCAATTTTAGTGAAGTAATCCGGGAATCGAATATTTTATACATATGTTGCCAGTTTTAGATTTTTCTTTAGTTTGTAACAATCACAAATAATGTATTACAGTATTTCTAGCCGTTGCAAAAATAGATGAGCGAAGCTAGCTCAGGTGGTGTGAATATTATTATTATCCTTCTTCTCCAGTAGGCCTATACTCTTAAACTGTTGCTTGATCAATATTCCAGAATTTTATGGACGAAACACAAAACTTGAGGCAATCGTCATGAAAGGGTAGTGAGGGATGGTTGTGGTGTAAGATACACCAAAATGAGTGTCGTTCCCACTGTAGCTTTTTTTGCCAGCTCATTTTCTTGACAGACGCCGCTATGCATGGCCTCCACAAAGCGTGAATACGATGAATTATGGACATCGTTAATTCTCCCGTTTTCCCCTCCCGTTCAATCTTTGAGAAGTACTGTAGAAGGAGCTTGAGTAGACAGCATGGTAATGAGAGTTTCACACTGTGGTGCCAAGCATTCCCAATGCGAGGAGCTGTGGCAGAGAAAGCGAGAGAGAGAGAAGGGGGGAGGGTCGTCAGAACACAAGCAGCAAGTCCAAAAAGTGACGCCTTTTATGAATGATTGTGCCCCATGGACACGGCATCGTACCCACAGTGTTGTACACAGTGTTCTTCGCTCACTGTGTGACATACTCTGTTGTACAGTCAGTAGGCCTACAATGTTGCACACACATCCTTTTCCACACCGTGTATGACGCGCAAGCTGCAGAGATTACAAAAAGTTCCACTGTGTGACAGTTATGTTACTGCATACCATGGTCACAGTATCGTGCTCACAGTACGTTGTACACAGTGTGTAAACAAGGTGTACAGTGTGTACAGTGCGTACCCAGAGTTGTACTCACCGCTTTTCCACACTGTGTAACCGCGCAAGACAGAGACTAGAAATGTTTCGCTGTCTGACAGTTATCTTTATTACAAGCGTTTACAATTTATTGGATATACTCTTCCTCCCTACTGAAACATGAGCGGCATTGCATGGCAACTTTGCTGGCGCTACCCTAGTGCCAAGGCTGTGTGAGATACTCTTAACACCTCCCTGCTATAAAACTATGCCGTGGATTTCGTTTCTGTAGCAGTGCATGCATTGATACCTGAAAGTGAGACTGTTGCACAGTCGGTGATTCGACATTTTCAAGTGCTGTATTCTATTAATGAGTGAAGGTATTTGATATATCAAAAGAAATTAGGCTGCAGAATTAAAGATCTCTATAGTGTTCGCGCACGAGTTTGGTCATAGGACCTAAGTGCCACACCGTGCATTTTGCACAACTAGCTGGCTCTACCTTGGCAGCCTTTTGATTCACGTTGTGATTTAAAAAAAAAAAAGTGGTTTTTTTTTGATAAACTTTCTCGATCATGTTAACGGCAGTCACGTCTCACGCACGCATGTTTCAAATACATGCTGATATGATTATATACATGATATATACCTTTAAGTCTCTCCCGCTGGTGATATGACTCAATCCTCTCTGGAACCGGGATCAGCTGGAAAGCACACAAAACCACTTCCGGGAAACCCAGGGAGGTTACCTGAGGGCGCTTGACCAAATAACCACGTGGTGTGTTTTAAAGGGATGGCGTAGTTTTGGTTGACGTGCAGGATTCAGGTATTTAACTTTTTGCGAGATATATGTAATTAGAAACCTCTTATGAAAGTAATATGAAAGAGCATGCCATTTTCTGAGAAGAATTAAAAGTTTGTTTGATGAAAATCGGTTTTGAAATGGCTAAGAGATCTAAAAAGATATCTAAAAAGTGGTCCTGATAAAAGGTGGAGCCCACCTTTTCTTAGGACCACTTTGTTTTGGGATATCTTGGCCATTTCAAAACCAAAGTTCATCAAATTAACCGTGAATTCCACTTAGAATTTTATGCTCTTTCATATTTCATAAAAGTGGTTTCTGATTATCTCGCAAAATGTGAAAACCTGAATCCCCATTACAACCAGAGGTATACCATCCCTTTAAAGGGCATTTTAACATTAAAAAAATTTAACAGTAAAATAAATGCACTAGCAACAGAGGAACACAGATATAATCGCACATAGCCACTCAGCAAACACACACATACCACACAGACAGAGGACAAAACTAACGGATATGCACAGAACACGCAACACACGCAAGCACAAGCACACACATTATAGCACAAACATTGTCGTGCACATCAGCTGAGCTAGTGGTTTTATGAAGAAAAAAGATCACACCGAATGGAAAAAATATATATACATAATATATATATATTTATTATCATCTTTTCACTGCAAATAGCACAAAGCTGTGGCCACTCACTTTGGTAAGACCTGTCCGGTCAAAATCGGATTCTTGCTGGCTATCATTAAATTTAAATGGTGCGTTATTAGACGCCAGTGGTGTATTTAAGACGGTAGGACGCCATAAAGTCACGTGGTACTTAAATAGCACAGGAAACCATGGACCCGTGTGGTATAGGAGCTTTTATTGCCGTTGTTACGGGCATTGGTCGCGAGTATATGGTTACTTCATGTAATGTCGCTTCTTGAACGCAAAATCAGTATATACTGATTATAGTCACTGCAGAAACCTCAACCATTGCACCATTGTCATTGTAGTTCTGTGTCGGATTTTACGAACAATATAGCACGTATGTCAAATGGACCCGCAGAGAAAACGGATTTGTTTGTAACTATGATTCGTTTCCGCAATCGTCAACTTAAGAGTTTGCTTGTTGTTTGGGGCAAGCTTTTTTTTTTTTTTATCAATAACTGCCCACAGAGCCTAAGATTATGAACGTTTGTCAGGAATTATGAACGGAAAGATAATGTCCAATCCAAATACCAAGTTGTAAACATGTGATAAGAACAACGTTTTCATTAATATCCAATCCAAATGCAGAACAGTAATTATGATCAGAACAAGGTGACAGATACAGAGTAGACACAGTGAGACATAGAGGAATAATTTCATGTCGTAGATTTTAATATAACTATCAAAGCATTCGAAATTGCATGAACAATAATAAAAAAGTACATGCATTACTTATATATGGGATACTTCAAATTCAGCCAGAGTTAAGAAAAAAATAGTTTCAGAGAAGGCCTGTAAGAAATCTCGCAGAAAAAAAAAGAAGTGAATTCTCAACACTTCATCACTCAAACGTACATCGGTAACCCTTCTAAACGTATTCCACAACACCCCCCCCCCCCCCCCCGACCGCCCTTGTAGCAACGAAACAAAAAAGGAACAGATTCGAAAAGCTATACTAGCTTCATGGATAGACCTCTTCTGATTATGTGGAGTTATATACATTTGCGGACAAACTTCCTGGTAAGTCCAATGTTCTCGATGATGACATCGCGTCATTCTAGCAGCATTCAAGTCATTGATGTTAGGAATTTGGAGTATAGGCCCTACAGGGACTATAAGGAAGCAATTAAGTGCTTATCAGTGATCTACTGACAGATCAGTGTCCACTCCGACTGACAAGGGACCTCTGCCTTGCCAGAAGGTCGTTAGTGTCTGTAAGGCATCGTGCACGCAGGGAGGTGGAAGAGAGAAGCAAGTCCAAATGCAACGCTGGAAAAATTATTGTTGGACCAGTAACTTTTTCACAAATAAACCAGTAAAAAACACAATAGAACAACTGGGCACCTACTGGTCCGAGAGACAGGTCGGACCAGAAGGGGAAAAAAGGGTTAGTGTGCAGCCCTGCCAAATGTTACAGATACATTGTCTCCATACATGAAGGTAAGGTCCTGAAGGTGTTGTCACCCAAATCCTTCACCCAAACTTTATGGCACTTTTTCGAGGCGGACTGAAAATTTGCGACGATGTCATTTTGGTAATGTCCCTGTTGGATTCAAAGACGCATCACGAATGAAAATAATTATATGTGTCTCTGAGACGATTGGTCAATTGTAAACAGTCACTGTAGGTGTATACACAAACTATGGAACGCTTTCTTTGACAACGAATGGACTAATAAAGGACAGTTGTCCGCTCAGGGTAGCCTTATTGCTGATATCACTGGTCTTTGTAGAGGTCAATCCATTACCATAATTATCTTACGACTAGCACCACTTTTTTTTTTTACACTTGGAGGATGAGGGATACCTTCGTCCGACAATGAGGAGGGGATCGAACCCTGAGACCCTTGTTGTAGAGTCCAAAGAACTCACCACGGGACTGGTAATGAGTGATTACATCACATGAAGGTATAGAGATCGACTGAAAATGACCCAGTGTCAGCTTGGTTACACCTAGAGAGAATGACTGACGGATTAGCCAACGACCGATGAAGTCTGGATCAGGTTGGGCAACAAGACCTGAGCTCCGAGCTCAAAACATCTCATGAATATTCAGTGTTCTTGCAGTCTATCCTTTTTGCTAGCAAAGATCTTTTCTCACTGGCAAAATGTATCATAAAACCCAGCAGTCGGTGGGACTAGGCCCTCTTTCAGCCCCACCTATCCCCACGGTTTACATCTTGTGTGCTTGGAGCTAGCGCCATGTTTAGTGATTATTCTCACTGGCTCCTACGGGAAGCAAACTTGAATACAAGAGTTCACCAGATTGGTATAACCTGTCCTAGAAAAAAGAAAGAATGGCTTGTACATACAGTGTATATGCAATTAGATTTTCGTGTACATTTGGGACAAAATGCTCTCGCTTTTACATTGCAAACGTTTCTACAAACATTGAAATGTTGAATGATTAAATTGCAATAATTAATGTTCATGACATAAAATGACATGACCTTTGTCGTTCACCGGCAATCTTATTTTTGTCAGAGATTGGTCCGCCATAATTGATTGTTTATCTTGCAGGTCATTATGTACGGCTCGGCCTCATGCTAGTCATCTGCTTTAGGAGCTAATACGTAGGAACGCGCAATTAGGATCAAGTCATTTTAGATCGATCGTCCAAACCATGGGCTCAGCGGCGGGGAGTGAAAATCTCGTTTATTGGACGTGATCGATTATTCCGGATAACGGTCTAGTCTGAGCAACTCGACTTGATACGAGGGACTAGCGGAAACACCTAGGGGCTATGAGGCGTAAATGGACGTGAGAAACCGGTCATCCTGCCAGATCTGGCACGCCGTACTTTTGATGGCCTCGACTCGCCTACCTCCCTGTTTATGAAATAGCAAAGTGCATTTGCGCCCAACGTTTGTCTGTTACAGCCAAAATTAGATGTGAAAAAAAAAAATAGCGTCGGATCTCCTAGAAGTGCTTATCTCGCCGAGCAGTTCTTGATGGCAAAACAGTCTGAGGAAGATAGCAACAGAGCGGTCCAAGTCACTTGGCCCTACGTAGCCGTACACAGTTCAATTCAAGAGCCGGAGACCGCGGGAAATCTGCTAAAGCGATAACACTCTTGGAACTGCGTGAAAGAATCTCGCTTAATTCTTACTTTCATTTCGAATGTTGGATGTGCAGAGACGGGTCTGAAATGAGAAGTTGTTACTCCTAAGCCTCCCCTTCTCTTCTCTCTTCCATTCGGTTTGATTTTGCGCTTGGTAGTCAGGTAGAAAACCAGCCGTACATCCGGGAAGTTGGCTAGAAGGTCAAGGTCAACGAGAAATGCAGAAAATAGCCAGACAGTGCAACATTGGTGATGTGTCAAATTAATGGCAGCAGTGCTTCGGGTATTCCTGCTTCTCCAGTTTTATTTTTTCGTTCTCCTTTCTTCTCTTCTTTTTTCTTCTTCTCCTCCTTCTTTGTGTGTGTGCGTGTGTGTGTGCGTGAAAGAGAGAGACAGAGAGAGAGAGAGAGAGAGCGTATGAATCGCCACACCTGCAATGAGTGAATTTTTGGCATTTCAAGAATGCTACTACAGTCAAATATGAAGATAAATGTTTGGCAAGTGACAACATAGCGTACACTAGGAGCCGGACTATAGGAGGAGCGACCCATCCAAGGCATTAGGGGGAAAAGTGGAAGGATACGTTTTCGCTAAATAGGCCCTACATGAAGATCAGAGGCAAGCATGGAAACTTAGAATATATCATGACCGCACAATTTCTCGTCTAGTCATTGGCAACTGCAATGCATTAGAATACCGTTATCAAAGGAGCGATTCTGAGATGTTGGTACATGTAAGATTATATTTGACGGCAAAGTGGTATTGCCACGCGCGAGAGGGGTCATCAATTCTGATCCATGAAAAAAGAGAAAAAAAAAGAAATAAAAATATCCTGCCGTAGAGGGCATTCCACTAACTCAGATTCCTCTCTAAACATTGATATGAATAATTGTGATGTGACAAGGTTTCGAGCTGTATGAAGAAATGCAGAGGTCAGATGTCATAACAAGCAGAAAAAAAAAATGATGAGCAATAAGCAATCGAAATGTTTCATTTGAATAGAGGATTTTGAAAAAAAAAAAATCTGCTGGTATCTAGGACACAATATTGATTCACACAGAACATAGTATTGCAAGCTTCCTGAAGGGGCTATGTTACCCTGTAGCATTTTAGAACATTACAATTTACAGGCCATCAAGAGATTATTCTCGTTTTTTACAAATCGCTGCACACGCAGGTACCCTGACATGGCCTGTCATCTGATGCTTTTTCGATGCTCAGT
Organism: Diadema antillarum; assembly: GCF_040938485.1. Classification (NCBI taxonomy): domain Eukaryota; kingdom Metazoa; phylum Echinodermata; class Echinoidea; order Diadematoida; family Diadematidae; genus Diadema; species Diadema antillarum. The sequence goes on from NW_027272211.1 coordinate 583,687, forward strand.
TCCGTACACACACACACACACACACACACACACACACAAAATAAGAGGAATACATATCGTATCCATGCATAATGCAGTGTACGCGATGGATGGCTGGCGCATGGTTTCCCGCTGATATAGAAAGAGAGGTTCCTGAAACGCACCCACACTATACTACTAAATCCTTCCTCTAAGATAAACTCGCTTCCTCTCCCCCCTAAGCCATGTCTTCGTTCAATACCACTTCCTCCATGGCAGGATGCAAACAACATGTGCAATGTTCATTAGAAATTGTCTGGTGCTCTTGTCATGTACAGTTGACCTTCACTCTGGCTTGTTTTCTAAATTGTGCACGCGTGGCGTTTCATAGATTTCCTTTTCTTCTTTCAGTTTTTTTTTTTTTTTAATATGCGATAAACCAGGTCAACAAACTAATTTCAAGGTCGTCATAGACAAATAATGCGAAGCGTGACCGGTAACCCCATCCAGTAGAGAAGTCACAGGCTCGTAACTGTATATTGTCGTGGTCTAATGGCATGATATAGCTATTAAGCGGACCATATACTTGAATTGTATGGGAATATCATCTTTTCGGTGAGGTCCAAAGCAGGTGTCTTTGAAACCTCTCCATGTAATACAATAAAAGAACGTTTCCCTTTGTCCTCAAATAAGTTAACATGGGTGAATAAATTAAGGAATGAATAATGCTTTTATGATCGTACAATATCAAGGGTTTATCTTGCTTTGAATTATGTTAAAAACAATCATATAATTCTAAGTATGTAACGTTAAACTGTTAGAGTAAGTGCGCATCAACGTATACATAGATACCCTCTAGCGAAAGATTGAAGATGGCCAATATAATTTTATAGTAATGATAATGGTATGTGTATTAAAGTGTGTGTACGCGGCATTGAAAACTGGCTTCTCTTAAAGGGGAACTTTCCCCTAATACGTGGATTGAGTGAATGCAGCAATATTAGTAGAACACGTAGTAAATGCGAACGAACGAACAAACAAACATTAGTGAAGCTTGAGGAAAATCGATTAATTCATTGAGAAGTTTTACATTCTTAAAGTCTCGCTTCCGCCATTTGTGGATGAGAAGAGTACTTACTGTTGGTGACGTCACTGCAGAACAACGATATAAAGAAAAAAAAAAGATCGAAGCATTGAGTCATTTTTAGGTTAGTTTTAACTTGCTTCAAATAGGGCTTTGCGTTAGACGTTGCGAATGGGCTGTAAGCTCGTTCACATTGGCAGCAGGGTAAAGCTGGTTGCAGTTAAGCGTTTCAGAGCCAGCGTCTCAAACTGCCATCGACGTTGCGTACAGACAGGTTGCTAATGAAACGCACCGAGTTAATCCATTCACAGTTCGTGACGTCACGACCGCCGTATGATATGTAAAAGATATAAAGTGAATTAGATAAGTCTGAAAAATACAAATTCCGTCGACCTATACAATTAGAGTGATATTACTCCCCCTGATTTCTGGCAGAGCTCAGTCAAGTGCTCTTTCATTATGCTAAAAAAATGAAGATATTTTCTCTATATTTTCTTAACACCGCTTTCCATACATTACGCCAGATAGATGTTAAAAGTCCTTTCATCTACCGATGGCTGCACGAAAGCATTAAAAATTTATAACTTTAAATGAATTGTCTGATTTTCCTTCAACTTTGTTGATGTGTTCTTCCAGGGTGTACTCCTGAATTCACTCAATTTACATGTTTAGTATTTGAGTCTCATTCTCTTTTGTCTTCCAGTCCTACCCCTCCCTATAACACGAAACAAAGTTATCAGAGGAAGCTCTTTAGAATTCAATGCCAACGCCAAGAAGAAAAACTGAAACATCCAAATACACTCAATCATTATGTTGAATGCTCTATTACTCGCATTAATTGATAGAATTTACGCCTTTTTTGAGATATTGATCTTTGAAAGTACAAGCTCCCAAAGTCCAACCGCTGATCTGCCTGTTGCCAAACTTCCTCACACAATAACATGACAATGTGGTTTTCTACTCACAACCAGAACAAAGCGACGATTTTTTTTCTTCCTTTCTTTCTTTCTTTGTTTTTTTTTTTTTTGTGTGTGTAAGTGTGTAATTAAAGAAGCGGAGCAGTGAGAACGAGCTGAACTAGATTATTCCGTCCGAACATCTGGCGGCATTTTACGCGCTGATGAATTCAGCTTTCTTTTTTGTCTCATTTTTGCGTCGCGTCTTTCTCTCTCTCGTTTCTTTCTCTGTACGCCCTTGATCACCGCAACAAAGGGAGACGTCATTGCCGACTTAGAATGATTTTTTTTTCGTCAATGTACTCCATAATGTCTGCCATGGTAAATAGGTTATCCCTTTGAAGGTGCGATCGTTATCACTGTCACTGCCGAACGTTCATGTTGCTTAATTATCATCATTGGTTTTCACATTAGTTGGGATCTTATATTAAATGTTGTTTTAGTCTCCAGCCTTCCTCTAGCATCCCGTTTATGTCATCATATCATTACTTGATGTGGTGGTCTTTTAACCGTGACGTAATTAATTATGATCACACCTTTCCTTCTGTTCCCCTTCTTCTTCTTCTTCTTCTTCTTCTTCTTCTTCTTCTTTTTTTCTCTTTCTTAAACACTTTTCGACTTTATGCCAAACTTCATGTCTAAGATGTTCTGATTTTTTTTTCTTTTAAAACACGTCTAATTTCATTTACGTCCTTTCTTATCGAATCAAGAAATAATTGATGTTGATTGTTCTAACCCGTCCTTTAACGATTATTTTTCATTAGGCCTATACAATTTGTACAAAACCTGTCGCATTCCTTCTTCATAAGGCAGTAGGTCAATACTACATGTATTGACATAAGGTATGACCACTGAGAAGCCGCATGTAAGCGAAGACAAAAATGCACATACACACACCTAAACACACACACGAACGCAGTTTCACCGTTGCTGGATACTATAGTGACCATCCCATCCCTTCTTTTTCTCGTGTCACCCCCCCCCCCCCCCCATTTTTTTTTTTAAATCACTGGTCCACCTTATAAGGCGAAATTGCGAAAAGGTATGGAGCCGAGACTAGCAGGAATGTATACGCGTGCCTCTTCATTAAAAATGTTCGTAGATGATATACGCAGTACAATGAAGTGGTTGTTAATGATGATCCGTACGCGCGGTGTACAGCTAATGTGAGACATAAAAGGCTCTGCCTTCGAGAGGCATAGAATATTGTGACGTCATTATCACGTGGGAGTAATGTCTCGGCGGTATGTTCAATGAAAAGCAGCCCAAAATGTTCGCAAGGCAAACAAACATGGTGCTTGTCGATAGACACATTAATTGCGAGTTCCGCGCGAGTGTGTGGACTGAGCATGCCGGAAGAACATGTCGCAGACAAGTTCCGAGAAACACTCACTGTACCCGTGCACCCCTCAGGTTAAAGGATTTTTTATTTTTTATTTTTTTTAAAGGAGGAATTCCAAAGAATCTTATCAGCCTATGGTTTATCATTTCCTTTAAGTCAGTTTATGACATTGTTAAAAAAGCATAGTTTGAAACCAGGCTTGAATATAATGATCTATTTCTTTCTTTTTTTTTGGGGGGGGGGGGGGGAGGGGGTGGGGGAGAAAATTGAGGGTGTCCACGACAAAAGAAGATCTTGTAGGACTGTACTGTGGACAACTCACACAAAAGCTTATACAAAAGGACAATATTAAAAGAATTCAAAACCTGAGAGATGTAATAGGACAGACAGGACAGAAAAAAGAAAACAACAACAAACATATAAAACACGACACAAATACAAAATCACAAGAATTTAACATGACTGTATAATGCCTATAAGCTGCTATTGAGGAATCGGTATGTATTTCATGATGTGGGGGTGATGATATTTTGGTTTATTATGATATCAAGAATATAACGTCAGCCGGGACATGGAGTTAATGTGTTCCCTTTAAGGGGTGAAAGGAGAAAGTTAGAAGGGGGTAGTAAGTTCAGGGTGTGCTTAATAATTACAGAATTGCAATACATGTACTTTTTTTGTATATTCCGTAGTATAAGATTTGTAGTGGTTATATACCACGTTTCTACCCACTGGTCTGGAAAATTATTCTGTCTCACGATTCCCTCTAAAGCATATTCGGTTATGGACGACTGTGTACATTTCACTTTTTTGTGCTTTTATTCTTTTGCGCAACCCCCCACCCCCCCCCCCCCCCAACCAAAAAAAAGAAAAAAAAGAAATGGCTTTGAATTTGACAACAAAAGCTAAAAACAACCCGGCGACTATAAGAATGAAAAATTGGCATCGAATTGAACAACAAACCAAAGAAAGGTTATATCGAAATCAAAAGCATTTCGAGCTCAACAATTTGGCAGAGATTTTTACGACGCTCATTTAGTTTCGATCGCTGTATTGCAATATTTCTCTTCCTCTGCTTCTCTCTCTCTCTCTCTCTCTCTCTCTCTTTCTTTCTTTCTCTCTTTCCCCACAGTCTCTCACTCAATTCCCTTTCCTTTACTATCTATTTTACGGTCCAGTCTCACCCAACGTTCTTCTCCCCCCACCCATCTCTCTCTCTCTCCCTATATCTACCCCTCTCTTTCTCTTCCATTCTGTCTGTCTGTATGTTTGTCTGTCTGTCTACCTCCCATTCTGTCTGCCTCCTCCCCCCCCCCCCCCCCCCCCCAGCCACCCTCGTTCTGGGAGATTGGTCGTAAACAAAGGAAACCAATTCGCAGACTGCCAGTATGAGACAAACAGACAGACTCACAGACATACAGACAGGGCTCGCACAGTATATACTATAATACGCTCGGTTTCTCCCGCTGTGACCCGATATTATGCACGGTCTGCCGGCGGAAGATCTAGCTACCTGGAAGACAATAATAATTAAGTGAGCACACGCTCTATCTGCGCTAAGATGATAAGAAATACGATAGTATATAGTAATAATAATTATGATGATAATGCTTATACATGTGTACTTATATTAGATGTGATATAAGTGATGATAATTATGATATTATGTAGGCCTACATGTTTTATTAATATGTTTGCATGAATATAATCACTTGTGATTACTATATAGTATGATGAAATTAAATTCAGCACATAATAGAAGTCAATGAGAGTGGCAGATTCGAAGGTACAATGATTTACTAGTCGTTAAATCAAATCCAATTTGATTCAACTTTCGTAGAATAGCACACCGGATTGGTATTTATGGATCAAAGAAACGAAAAGTGATGTATTCAAAGACTAAGATAATGCATCGTCTTACAAAGATATCATCTATAGTGACAGTGCCTGTTGATAAGGCTCTGCGCACATAAACAATAGATCACTGGTTCGAATCCTCTCTGGTGCGTACATCCGTGGACACGACGTTTCGACCCACCAAGTCTCCCCTCGAATCAGTTGTGACTATAGAAAAATAAATGGACCCGCCATTGCAACAATAGTAGTAGTAGTAGTAGTAGTAGTAGTAGTAGTAGTAGTAGTAGTAGTAGTATAGTAGTAGTTAGTAGTTGTGTTAAGATAGTAGGTGGATAATGCATTTGTTTATGAATATCTCATGACTTCACAATCCATACGTATAATATTTACAATGCTATAAAGATAACTTTTCCATTGAATGTCATCGGCATTCATAGTCCATTGTGATATGTACAATCTGAGTAATATTGAACGATGTAGGTGTAACATGAGTAAGTGTATCTTCTGCGTGGTAACCAATGCGATTGTTGGAATAGATTGCTTTCACTGAGCGTGCTGTGGATACGATATCGTATTATTATGGGCCAACTTTTCGTCGGGAAGGCTTTTAACTGAGTCTACCAATGAGGTTTTGTTGAATCTCTTTGGCGTCTGTAATACATTCGACCGTGTAATACATTCGACGTTTGGGTCACGAGTGATATTGGGCGTGCGTGACACCAGAATATCAGTTACTCGCTGTGAATATGAATTTGACAAGGTAGAACGTATCGGATTGCTCTAAGAAATCGAGAGGTCCTTGATTTGATCCGGAGTTTCGGACAAGACGTTCATGTCGGTCAAGCTACCAGAAAAACATAGCCATAAGGAGGGGGTGAAGACACACGCTGTCTGTCCACATGTTAGAGTACAAGGGCGAAAGAGTAAGGCCTATATAGACTGAAATCGCCTGAAATCTCATTCGTCTAAATTTATTGTTTCTGGACATAAAGGCTGTTGAAAACCTTTTCAGGGAGTCATTTCTGACACTTTGACGATTCTTCAGAAACACACAATGCGTTCAAGTAGTAGGCGTGTTTTATTATATGTTGTTGTTTTATTGTGTGTGTGTGCGTGTGTATATTGTTGTTGTTGCTGTTGCTGTTGTTGTTGTTGTTGTTGCTCTTTTTTTATTGGAGGGGTGGTGAACTTTGCAATTTCAACATGACCCTTGTCGTTTGTTTTGTTTTTTTCCCATTGACGGGGGGGGGGGGGGTGCCTTCCATTGCGCGTCCTCTTGAATATTCAACGCTTATTCTTTTGTTGTCGTAGCAGGATAAAGCTTTGTATAACGACACCTTTAGGGCCAAATTGTGTCTCTTGCACCGTGTCTAGAGGTTAGATTAACAGGAAACAGTGAGTCAAGGCTCCTGTATACTTTATCTTTGTTTGATTACAGACGGTAATGAAGTGAATCCACGCTCACAGTATAACTTAGATAACACTGCCCAGGGGTCTGTATAGTAACCTCATACATTGCCGCATCAGTGGTATGGAAAAGCGTGTTTTCTTCGAGACAATCGTGTTAAATCCTCTGTTGTAAGGCATATCTAATATATCGAGTGCGGGTGAACTTTGATCAGCGAAAATCAGGGAATATGAGTCCTTTCATTCTTTTTTTTTTCAAATTTATTTCCATATAAAGTAATACCAAATAGTATACATATTATAACGCTTACATGAGTATAGATTTTTTTGAGGAATTTTGAATCACACAAGCTTCAACAATGCATTATATGCAATAATATCAACTTTGTATTTCGATAAATGAACAAGTAAGCAGCTACGATTTTATTTTTTAACTGTATAATAAATATGTAAAAGAGGAATTCACAAGAGAGGCGTAGCTTGTAACTGTAAATTGTACATTTTGTTAAATTTTCATTACAAAGAAGTGGATGATAGATCTGTCCTCATGTCCTGTGGTATATCTACTCGTTCATCTGTGCCAATATTTCATTTCATTTCATTTCATTTATTTCATTCCTTCTTTCTTTTTCGTCAAACATAACACGAAATGAATCAGAAGATATAACATAGGCATGTATTCGACTTTACATGGTAGATAAAGTTTAACAAATATGAAATTATACATGCATATCGGCAAAATACAAAGTTATGTTTGGAGGGGAAAAAAGAAAGAAAGAACTGAGAGGTTCACTGAAAAGCATGCTTGTAAATTGTGAACCACTCAAAGGATTCTTATGAATACATTGAACTTTTTTTTTTTACAAAGACAGGAGAGAACAAGACAGGACAGAACAAGACAGTAGAAACACAACGACTTTACATGACTTTACAGTAGAGTATACCATGACAGTAATAAAACACAAAAGAACAATGGAAAGAAAGGAGAGAAAGAAAAAGGAAGTGAAAGGAAAAGCCAACACGCTGAACATCGGGATCAGAAGATGGAATTGAGGTGCTGTACATCTGGATCAGAAGAGGGAATTGAGGTGTTTCAGCTCGATCAGCCGAACAAAGTTTATACAAATAAGATAATGTAAAAAATACACAATGATGAAATCAATGATTGACGATGAACCCTTAGGCTGTAAAGACCAGCTAGGTAATGAATCATATATAGCTTAATACGAGTTCAACAAAAAAATTTTTAACTTACGCTTAAACGAATTCAAGGATAAAGAATTTTTTATATCACAACTTAAAGAATTCCAAAATCTAGGGCCACTGTATATAAATGTATTTTGAGCCAATAACGTTCTCAGAAGGGGTAAATGAAACTCATTTGATCGCCTGGTGGGATAATTATGAAAAGATTGATTTCGTGGAAACATTGAATCAAAAATGCTAGGAAGTGCATTTGTGTTATAATTAAACATAAACTGACCCAGCTGAAAGAAAAACAAGTCTTTGATTTTTAAAATCTTATATCTAACAAATAATGGATCTGCATGGGAACATGGAGAAACGCCACAAATAATACGAAGTGCCTTTTTTTGTAATAACAATAATCTATCTAATAAAGTTTGATGGGCACTGCCCCATGCTAAAATTCCATAATTTAAATAAGGTAATATCAATGAAAAATACAACGTCAATATATCATCTGCGTTTCGTTGATTTATTCCTTTTTGTTGTTGTTGTTTTGGGTTAGTTCTTTTCTTTGTTGTTATGAAATAACTGAGGTGAGGATGATTGCCTTTAACGTCCTTGAGTGTTTTGTTATGTGATACCCTGGCTAATATACACGTAGAGAATAGATAAGTGTGCTCAGTAGTTGCCGTAGCTATGTTACTTTACCGCCTTCCATCTGCTATGTAGTGTTGCCATGGCAACCAATACGTGTCGATTACATTCAATGTTTCCCTACTGTTCGCCAGATAAGAGAGTGAGCTGCGGATGGCTTGTTCGTGATTAGTTTCCTCAACAACGCTCAATGCGTGGTGAGCTGTGCGATCAACGTATGACTTTGCAATGGGCGGGTCACGTGACCACCCCCCCCCCCCCTCCCCTCCCAACACTGTGATTAAAGAGTTGCATATTCATTTAGAAAGTCTTTCGCGTCTTTGTCTGTGTTCGGAAGGCCAGACAGCACGCATGTTTAGCGAGCGGCT